>NW_028241814.1:0-40054 GCF_964263255.1 Lissotriton vulgaris
AACGTTACGTAGGCAATGGTGGCACTTGTGCAAGTATCGAAAGCAAACAAAATGTGAGAGGTAGCAAACAGTGTGTTACAAGCTATGAGTCCGTCGAAGTTGTGATTTTCTCGCTGTGAAGAATGACAGACGTCAAGCTCTAGAAGGTTCCATGGCGGCCCAAGTTGTACCTGTCACTGCAAGGTTCTTGCCAGGCCGATGCCAGGTAACTGACACTGGAGGCGCAGGGCTGCGGTGATTGGCGGGAGGGCACGTGCCACGTCAGGTCCGATAACAAAAGAGAGTGCGCACTTCCGGCCCGGCTGAACATGGCGGCTGACGCTTCAAAATTTGCAAACATTCGTGACAAGAATTTTCAATTCTATTAAGGACTAGGAGGCGAGGATTATGCTTAGTCTCATTTCTTTACTGACACATAGCAGCCAATCACAATACAGTAAAGAAAAAACAGAAACAGGGCAACCATAGAGTACACCCATAGTATATAAACAGTCTCAGAGGTAACCACTTCCTCTTTCTTTGTCCAAAATCCAGTAAGAAGAATCAAGTAAACATCAGAACATCAATCGAAAGGACCAAAATCCGAACGTGGAGGCGGAGGAACTTCCAAGAGCCACAGGAACAGAAGCAGGCCAACGAGGAGCAGAAACTCGCAGCAGAACGACCATAAGGGCTGAGCCGGAGGAACCTCACTTGGGATCAGAACCTGAAACAAGATACAAAGCCGTAATACACATCCTGTGTAATCATGAGCAAATAAGGGTGGGTAAAGAAAATATCAAAGCATTTATAACATTTCATTAGGAAAAAATTCATGAAGCAATGCATAGTAACAACATAATAGATACATGCATAAATAACGGGTGGGATAATCCTCGCCTCCTAGTCCTTAATAGAATTGAAAATTCTTGTCACGAATGTTTGCAAATTTTGAATTCTATGTCAGGACAGGAGGCTCCGATTATGCTTTTTTAAAGCTGATCTACCACCACAGAAGCAACACTATCGATAGGCTTAAAGTAAAAAGTTTTAAACACAGAAGCAGATGACCAATCTGCCGCCTTCATGATATCAAACAGAGTTACACCCATGGAATAAGCTTTGGACGCCATCGCTCCACGTGCAGAGTGCGCGCCAAACACAGAAACATCAATTCCAGCGTCAGACATAAGCCCTCGCACCCAGCGCGCCAATGTCGCTGGAGAAACAGGTCGAAAAGGCTTTTGTAATGCAATCAGCAGTGGACCCTGCATGTCTGAGCGCAAAGAAGCAGTACTCACCTCGTAATCCTTCAGGCATTGAACCACACTAGGCGTGGGCGGAAAATCCGTTCCGCTCGCGGATTTTGCGGATTTTCGGGAAATCCGCAATCCGCGAGATTTGCGGATTTCCCGCAAAATCCGCAAATTCGCACGCAGCGGATTTTTTTGGCGGCGCGCGGCGTTGGTGATACAATTTTTGCGGCGCGCGGCGTTTATCATCGTTTGCCGAGTTGTTTTTTTCGATAGTTTGCGAGTGCTGCGCCATTTTGGATCTTGCTGTGTGATCCCGCGGGAATTGGCGAGCGCGATTACGTCATCGCGGCTTGCCAGCGAGAGTTTGTCAACGCGAGTACGGCGAGATCACGTCTCGCGGTACTTCGCAAATTGCGAGATTTGAGATGCGGCGCGCGAAAATATAAATTTGCAATTCTGCACAAGAAATCCACCAGCAAGCAGCATAAACCTTCTAGAAATGATGATTTTTATGTGAATAACTCCTTAGTTTGACATTTGCCTGCACTTTTTTAGCGAGGAGTCCATTTTGGGGAGGGGGGCAGGGGGGTGGGAGGAAGGAAGTGCCCCATAGTCTTCAACTTCCTGTTCCTGTTCAGCAGGCTCCTCCCAGTGCTTTGTCCATCTCCTGGTCACTTTTCATTCGGATGTGGACCTGGAAGGATTACCTTTTGTGGATGCTGCTGGATCTTTGGATTTGAGGCCTTTTTGACTTTCTTTGGATCACTGTTGGATTAGAAATTTTACAAGTAAGTTTGTTTGGGGCATTACAGTTGCTGCAACTAAAATTTTGGGATTTTCGATTTTTTTGCTGTTTTGGGGCCTTTTCCCAGGGGTACTCAGTGGTGGGTGGACTGATTCTTTCTGTGGGTTGTCTTGAATTTAAACATCATGGAGGCCATAGATGAATTGGGATTGTGCTGATTTTTCTGTGTTTTTCGATTTTTTTTTTTGTAAAATTTTGTGTTTTTCGATTTTTGACCTGTTGTTGGGGCCTTGACCAGGGGTAGTGAGTGGTGCATGGGGCCTAGTCTTTCTGTGGGCTGTCTTGAATTTAAACATCATGGATGGAATGGGATTGTGCAGATTTTGCAGTGTTTTTCGATTTTTGGGGGTGTTCATGGGGAGGGACATGCCATGTGGCTGGTGGCCATTTTGAGTGCAGCTACAGGCACTGGCCATGTGCTGGCAGGCAAGTGGCCATTTTGAATGCAGGCTTTGTTGTTAGGCCTCCAACCATTTTGCCTACTTTTCAACCTTTATTTATGCCAGGGGTAGTGAGTCTTGCATGGGCCTAGTATTTCTGTGGGTTGTCTTGAATTTAAACATCATGGAGGCCATAGATGAATTGGGATTGTGCTGATTTTTCTGTGTTTTTCGATTTTTTTTTTTTGTAAAATTTTGTGTTTTTCGATTTTTGACCTGTTGTTGGGGCCTTGACCAGGGGTAGTGAGTGGTGCATGGGGCCTAGTCTTTCTGTGGGCTGTCTTGAATTTAAACATCATGGATGGAATGGGATTGTGCTGATTTTGCAGTGTTTTTCGATTTTTGGGGGTGTTCATGGGGAGGGACATGCCATGTGGCTGGTGGCCATTTTGAGTGCAGCTACAGGCACTTGCCATGTGCTGGCAGGCAAGTGGCCATTTTGAATGCAGGCTTTGTTGTTAGGCCTCCAACCATTTTGCCTACTTTTCAACCTTTATTTATGCCAGGGGTAGTGAGTCTTGCATGGGCCTAGTATTTCTGTGGGTTGTCTTGAATTTAAACATCATGGAGGCCATAGATGAATTGGGATTGTGCTGATTTTTCTGTGTTTTTCGATTTTTTTTTTTTGTAAAATTTTGTGTTTTTCGATTTTTGACCTGTTGTTGGGGCCTTGACCAGGGGTAGTGAGTGGTGCATGGGGCCTAGTCTTTCTGTGGGCTGTCTTGAATTTAAACATCATGGATGGAATGGGATTGTGCTGATTTTGCAGTGTTTTTCGATTTTTGGGGGTGTTCATGGGGAGGGACATGCCATGTGGCTGGTGGCCATTTTGAGTGCAGCTACAGGCACTGGCCATGTGCTGGCAGGCAAGTGGCCATTTTGAATGCAGGCTTTGTTGTTAGGCCTCCAACCATTTTGCCTACTTTTCAACCTTTATTTATGCCAGGGGTAGTGAGTCTTGCATGGGCCTAGTATTTCTGTGGGTTGTCTTGAATTTAAACATCATGGAGGCCATAGATGAATTGGGATTGTGCTGATTTTTCTGTGTTTTTCGATTTTTTTTTTTTGTACAATTTTGTGTTTTTCGATTTTTGACCTGTTGTTGGGGCCTTGACCAGGGGTAGTGAGTGGTGCATGGGGCCTAGTCTTTCTGTGGGCTGTCTTGAATTTAAACATCATGGATGGAATGGGATTGTGCTGATTTTGCAGTGTTTTTCGATTTTTGGGGGTGTTCATGGGGAGGGACATGCCATGTGGCTGGTGGCCATTTTGAGTGCAGCTACAGGCACTGGCCATGTGCTGGCAGGCAAGTGGCCATTTTGAATGCAGGCTTTGTTGTTAGGCCTCCAACCATTTTGCCTACTTTTCAACCTTTATTTATGCCAGGGGTAGTGAGTCTTGCATGGGCCTAGTATTTCTGTGGGTTGTCTTGAATTTAAACATCATGGAGGCCATAGATGAATTGGGATTGTGCTGATTTTTCTGTGTTTTTCGATTTTTTTTTTTTGTACAATTTTGTGTTTTTCGATTTTTGACCTGTTGTTGGGGCCTTTTCACCAGGGGTATTTGAGTCTAGCATGGGCCTAGTCTTTCTGTGGGCTGTCTTGAATTTAAACATCATGGAGGCCATGGATGGAATAGGATTGTGCTGATTTTGCAGTGTTTTTCGATTTTTGGGGGTGTTCATGGGGAGGGACATGCCATGTGGCTGGTGGCCATTTTGAGTGCAGCTACAGGCACTGGCCATGTGCTTGGCAGGCAAGTGGCCATTTTGAATGCAGGCTTTGTTGTTAGGCCTCCAACCATTTTGCCTACTTTTCAACCTTTATTTATGCCCAGGGGTAGTGAGTCTTGCATGGGCCTAGTCTTTCTGTGGGTTGTCTTGAATTTAAACATTATGGAGGGCATGGATGGATTGGGATTGTGCTGATTTTGCAGTGTTTTTCGATTTTTTTGTGCTCTATAACTGAACTGATGTTCCTCTGTCTTCCATTTTTTTTAGGTGCACAAGACTCAAGAGAACCACCAGTGCCAGGAAGAAGTCCTGCAGCGGTGTGTGTGTGCAGCATAACGTCACGCGACGTCACGTCTGGCCTCAGACAACTCTACAATTCGTGCAACTGCGGCCTGCTGTCTGACCTGCTCTGAAGAAGATGGCCCCAAAGAAAGTTCTCCGTAGCTCCTCTAGCAAGAAAGTTGCTAGTAAGGAGCAGAAGAAGCAAGTTACCAAGGAGGCTGGTGTGTCACCCGCCACTTTTTTTGGGAGCAAAAGAAAAAGTACGCCTGCAGCAGCAGGATCTGCTGGGGACCAACCTGAGAGCAGCACCCCTGCTCCATTGGGTTCAGTGCCTCCACCACCACGCCAACTTAAGTCAAAGCCCTTGAGTGCTTCAGAGGCAGTCAGTGTACTTCTCCAATCACCATCGACCAGTGATGTTGGCTCATCGCAAGAAAGTAGCAGCAATGTCCCTGAATCAACACAGGTTGTTGTAACTCATCTGACAAGTGTTGAACAACCACAGCCGCAACAACAACACCATGTGCAAGTACACGCCCAAGTACATGTGGAAGGAGAGGCAGCAAAAGGAGATGCGCAAGCAAAGGTGCATGGACGTTCACAAGTGCCCACAATAGTTGTTCCTCCCGAAGTAGGGGCACATTTGGAAATCGACAATGAAGCTGAGGTATCATTGGAAGCCACTCCTCCTGATGATCATTCATTGTCTTCCACATCCCTAGCAAGGAAAAGATCAAGGGGGGTGTCTACATCTTCTTCAAGCCCACCTCGTTCTGGTGCAAGTGATCTGTCTTGGGAACCACGACAACTGCGGTCTGACAGTGAGGCAGAGGCACACCATGATCTGCCACCGGTACCTAAGCGTAAAAGGAAGGTCGTCCAAAAACTCAAACCTATGGAGTGTGATGAGGCTCAACAAGAAGTGACAGATACTGCTGGTGATGAAGCCTCTCACGATGACGACGAGCCAGTCATCACAAAGGTCACTGCAGCCCCACCGGGCATGCAGCAAAGAGACATTTTGACCCTATCCCGAGAAGCTGCTGAGCGTGATGATGATGTCGGCGAGGAGGCAATGGAAATGGAATCATTAGATTTGGAGTTAAGTAGTACACCAAAACCTACCGCTTCCATATTTCTTCCTCGCAAGAAGGTACCCACCTCGTCCTCGACCTCAATTCGTGGTGGTGAAAGTGCAAAACGTACTGAAGTTCGGCAATCCACATCCTCCACTTCATCTGTCATTAGCAGCAGGACCACCACCACCAGTATCGACGCCTCCTCCGGCGGCGGCCCCCGAAGACATTTCAAGTCTCCAGTTTGGGACTTCTTTAGTGTTTGCCCAAAAAAGGAAAACGTAGCCATTTGTAGCCTTTGTAAGCTTCGATATAGTCGTGGTAAGCTTGGTTCTAACTATGGTACCGGAGGCCAGAGAGGTCATCTTGAGAGAAGGCACCCTGTCGAATGGTTTCCGCACCTAGAGGCGGTCAAGAAAGCCGGAATTGCACGTAATGAAAACGTTGATTTGTCATCTGCTGATGACGAGGAGGTAGAAGAAGACGATCCAAACACTTCACTTACACCCAGTTCCCATGTCAGCAGCACACCCCATGGGAGCCACACTAAGAGTGTGGGAGAGAGTGAGACATCAATGCGGAAAAGTTCATCAGCGAGCGTAACTGGGTCGAAGAGATCATCATCCCGTAAATCATTGGTCCAGGGCAACATTAAAAAGATGTTGTTTACAGAAGCGCAATATGAACGCAACCACCCAATGACCCGTCTGTATAACACTAAGCTGGCTAAAATGCTAGCTCTGGACCTTCTCCCTTTTTCTTTTGTCGAAGGGGTTGGTTTTCTAGAATTAGTGGCAGCGCTCTGCCCTAAATGGAAGGTTCCTAGCCGGTTCTATTTTGCCCGAGTTGCGGTTCCAGCACTACATGAAGATGTTCTGAAGGCGATTGGGGCAGCTTTGCAGAAGAGTGCTGTTCACACTATACATCTGACAACAGACATGTGGAGCAGTGGCGCAGGCGCTGATTACATGTGCATCACTGCACACTGGGTCTCTTTTTCAGGGGCTAAAGCAAAGCTAAACTCAGGTGTTGACACTAACATTGTTTTTAAAGGTGCTCGGAAACATGCAACACTAGCCATGTTTGGTTTGGATAAACGTCACACAGCAGAAAACATTTTGGATGTCTTTAACACAAAGGTCCTTAACTGTCTGTCCCCACTAAAACGCAAGGTTGGTTATGTTTCCACGGACAATGGCTCCAATATAGTTAAGGCCATGAGGGACGGTTACTATTTCAGAGTGCCGTGTTTGGCGCACTGTATAAACCTGGTTGTCCAAAAATTCTTGGGTAATAAACTCAGTGCAGCGTCCAGTGTATTGGAGAACTGCCGAAAAATTTGCAAGCATTTCAGGCATTCTTTTAAGGCCCGCAAGCAGCTGAGGAGCATGCTATATCAATGTCAAATGCCAGTGAAAGCACTCATCCAGGAGGTGGTAACACGTTGGAACTCAACCTTCTACATGCTTGAGCGTCTGTATGAGCAGTATACGCAACTCGATCAATATTTCTTGAAAGAGGGTATAGAGGAGCTGAGGATGGGTGGGCCGCAATGGAACATAGTTGAAAGCCTAACACGCATGCTTCGTCCTTTTGAGGTCTTCACGCGTGCAGTCAGCAAGGAGGACTCTAATTTGGGAAAAGCTATCCCATTGTTGTACATGCTGGAGGACCAACTGAAGGAGGTGTGTTCTGTGTTTCGAAAAGATGACAAAAAGAAAGGCTCTTCTTTGCTTCTGGCTGAGCAATTATTAGAGCTCCTACAAGGTGATGAACGTCTTCAAAAGATCCACTCAGAACAGCATTACATTTGTGCTACTATTCTGGATCCACGCTACAAAAAGGCGCTGGCAGGCAGAGCATTCTTTTCTTTTGCTGATGAAGATGTTACAAAGTACAAACGTTGGCTAGCCTTGTCAGCCAAGAAGTTTGAAACAGAACGGCTGGAAATTGAAGGAAATGGCAGTACATCAGCAGGCCATCCCCAGTCAAAACAATCCACTTCTGCACCTGTGGCTGTGGCACAAGTGACCTCTCAGCCGTTAAAGACACCGGCAACCGCATCATCTGCACGAAAGACAGCAGAAACATTGGAGGCTGAAGAGGATTGGCTAGCTCTGCGTGGGTTTGGTTCTCAAAAGGCCAGAGGCACAGCAAGAGCTACGCAAAGTGGAGGAACCTTGGAGGAGGACCTTGAGTCGATGGTGAAGGACTATCTGAATGACTCCACAGAGGTCTATGTTAATTCTGACCCATTGGCGTATTGGCATGGGAAAAAAGAATTGTGGCCACAGCTCACCAACCTGGCTTTAAACTACTTGTCTTGCCCACTCGCAAGTGTGTCTTCTGAACGGGTTTTCAGTGCGGCTGGTGGGATTGTAACTCCCAAACGGAGCCGCCTCTCGCCCAAAAATGTGGAGAGGTTAACAATGATCAAGATGAATCAGCACCTCATACCACCAGATATAAGAGTACGAGAGAGCGTGCCGGATGAAGAGGAGGTGGCCAGCACCATAGATGAGGGAATTTCTACTCTGTCAGGTGGCACTGACCTCACCCGGGCTGAATTCGCAGAGTATGATGACGAAGCCTTATTCTTATTCCTGGACCGTGATTCCGACTTCGAGCCCTGAAAATGAGACAACGAATCAATAACTTTCTTTTTCATCCTTATTCACTTTTATTCCTGTGTGTCTGTCTTTCTTTGTTGTGCACAGTTAATATAATTCAAACTTTAATCAGATTATCACAAAGACAAGCCCATCAGCAGAACTGTCTTCACTTGTTTGCTAATTTATTTGAAGGTGCCGCAGTCTGCATTCCTCAGGTTCACAAGTTCAGAAGAACATGCTCCTCTATCCTCCTCCTCCAGACTCCTATTTCCATCAAAGCAGAGGGCTGGTTTACGCCCAATGAAGAAAGACTCAGCACTTGTGGGGGTGTTGTTCTACCTCTTTGCAGGTGAGTTGACGGGTCTGGGGCCATTGCTGGGAAGCACTAAAAGTGGTTTGTGCCAAATCCGAGGCGGAAATTTTTTTGTGTTTTTGATGACTTGCTTGCCTTTGAGGTGCTCTTAGGGGGGGTTCCGTCTGTTTGTGGGTGAGTTTCATGGTCTGAGAGCATTGCTGGGACACTCTAATCTTGATTGCATTTGCTTTTCAGGAAATCCGTCGTGCCAACCCCGACTTATGGCCTAGCTACGCAGCGCGTTTGGACCGAAGGCCCAGAAATATTGCAAGTATGAGATTTTGCTTTTGGCCTGTTTGGGGGTGTTATGCTTCTTGGCGGGTGGGTTGCCGGGTCTTGGGGCATTCCTGGGAAGGTCTAATACCGGGTAGAAGTGGTTGGGACAAAATCCAGGCCGATTTTTTTTGGGCTATTTCAGACATTTTGCTCTATGTAGCGTTTTCGGGGGCCTGTTTGGGGGGCTTGCTGGTGTTTGCGGGTGAGTTTCGTGGTCTGGGAGCACTGCTGGGACACTCTAATCTTGATTGCATTTGCTTTTCAGGAAATCCGTCGTGCCAACCCCGACTTATGGCCTAGCTACGCAGCGCGTTTGGACCGAAGGCCCAGAAATATTGCAAGTATGAGATTTTGCTTTTGGCCTGTTTGGGGGTGTTATGCTTCTTGGCGGGTGGGTTGCCGGGTCTTGGGGCATTCCTGGGAAGGTCTAATACCGGGTAGAAGTGGTTGGGACAAAATCCAGGCCGATTTTTTTTTGGGCTATTTCTGACATTTTGCTCTATGTAGCGTTTTCGGGGGCCTGTTTGGGGGGCTTCCTGGTGTTTGCGGGTGAGTTTCGTGGTGTGGGAGCACTGCTGGCTATATATACTTTACTTTGCAAGAGGTTTGAAGCAAATCCATGGTGGCTGAGGGGACTTAGGGCCTAGCTGCAGAGCGCGCGCGGAGTGATTTGGGAAATTTGTGAAAAAGTGACTAAGTCCCCATTTTTGTACTTTTGCTCTTTGGCTGTTTGGGGGTCTTCTACTCGTTTTCTCCTGGGTTGACGGCTCTGGGGCCATTGCTGGGAAGCTCTAATACCGGATAAAAGTGTTTTGGACCAAATCCCAGGCGGAATTTTTTTTGTGTTTTTGATGACTTGCTTGCCTTTGAGGTGCTCTTAGGGGGGGTTCCGTCTGTTTGCGGGTGAGTTTCGTGGTCTGGGAGCACTGCTGGGACACTCTAATCTTGATTGCATTTGCTTTTCAGGAAATCCGTCGTGCCAACCCCGACTTATGGCCTAGCTACGCAGCGCGTTTGGACCGAAGGCCCAGAAATATTGCAAGTATGAGATTTTGCTTTTGGCCTGTTTGGGGGTGTTATGCTTCTTGGCGGGTGGGTTGCCGGGTCTTGGGGCATTCCTGGGAAGGTCTAATACCGGGTAGAAGTGGTTGGGACAAAATCCGCGCGGAAAAGCCTTTAGTTTTGGCACTTTTTGTAACTTAGGGTTCGTTAGGGTTAGCCCTAGCAGCAGGATTGCATGTGTATCGGGGTGTTCTAGATTTTTCAAACTGAGTTCTGGGGTCTTAGAGCACTCGTGAGAATGTGTAATTTTGGTTGCAAGTCATTTGAAGAAAATCCATGGTGGGAAAGGGGGGATTTGGCATAGTTAAAGAAAGCCTTTGCCACTATTCTTAACTTAGGGTTCGTTAGGGTTAGCAGTATTTCTATTGCATGTGTTTGAGTGGGGGGGATTTCGAGTCTTGGAGCGATGCTGGCTATGGCTACTTTTGCTTGGTTGCTTGCAAGTGGTTTGAATACAATCCACGGGGGGTAATGGGTAATTAGGGTACTTCGGCCTACTTTTACTTTCAAAGTAAGTTTTGTCTCCAGTTTTCTGCTAGGCCTCGTTTTTTGGGTGGGAGCACTGCTAGGAAGATCTATTTTTGTTCTAAAACACAGTTTACAGTACACCTAGCTTGAGGGGCAAGATCCGCTACATTAATTTGCCCATACTTACTTATCCTTCAAAAGGTGACTCAGAGTACGCACTTTCAAAAACATTGTACTGTCTGTCTACTAGGAAAAACAAATTGTGACTTTTTGCACTCCACAGCCTACATACCTTATATTTATTTATCAGTGGTGTTGTAATATTATATCACTTCCTGTTTTTCGTTGAATAATTACAGGCCGGGTTTCAGTCTCTGCAATGGGGAAAAAAGGATGGAGTCAGGCTTCACAGTAGCGAGCCACAATTCAGCATCAGGCAGGCAGTGGACAGGGTGTCTTCTGGTGACCAACATCGGTGGACGAAGCGTCGGCTGCAATGGAGGAGTGCCGCTAATAGGAGGATTTTTTTTCTGCGGGCAACTTACTTACCACTTCCAACAGGACCACTACAACCACATAGATACAGTATCCCTTGCCTTTTTCTCTGACTGTGACTGCATTTCTTTGCTCTCTCTCGGCTTCTACATTGATCCCTTAACACATCACTTAGTCCACTCCACTATCTGCACCACACATAGTCATTTGTAAGTGCTCCTACGTAATTCGCAAGTCGCAGCACGCCCCAGGCCGCGTAGAGGACTGGGATGGCCCCAATGATGAAGCATGTCACCAAGGGGCAACCCTGGTGAGTGAGGGGACACCTAGAAAAAAAGCAATTTCTCCTTTTCTATCTACTATACCTTCTGTCAGGTTACGCAGCCCCTAAGCGCCTACCGTACTATGAAACTACATTTCCCATGAGTAGGCGGGAGACTTGCAGACTATTTAGTGAGACTATATGAGAGTACCCTTGTATGTTAGGACATCACTTCACTGATGCCTGTCTTGTCTTCTCTTACAGGTATCCTTTCCCTGCTGACCCTACCTTTACCCATCCCACATTTTTTATTTTAGTTTGTTATTTTTCTCCCTCGCCTAATGCCTCGAACACCCTGTGTTTACACTTCTGGGTGTTGGTGACATTTGGAGGTGGAACCATATTTGCATCGACTGGATCACGGGGAGTAAACGTGACACCTTCCAGACCAACCCCATTGAGTGTTGTTGTGAATGGATTTATAGTGACCAGCAAGGCTCTCGGGTATCTGGCTACAGAGACCTTATGTTGAATATAGTTATCAATAATTCCACACAGGCCCTGTACTGTCGCATTCTTTCTTTCCACAGTTGTCGATGATATATTCTTACTCTGCTTGACAAAGAACCATTGCTAATGTGAAAGAACTTCAACCGAATTAGTAGTTATACTTTACCATTTGTTAGGCTACAATGTGGCACTGCTCTACTGTACTTCTGTCACCTGCTATATTCTCAGTTGTACCGTTGAATTGCTCAGGAGGACAAACCAGATTTCATTTTCTTTTTTTTCATAGGCATGCAACTGCCACTGTGTCACACCACTACTACCACCGCTATGAGGAAATTTTATCCGACCAAGATTGCCAACGTTATTCGGTGTTTCCCGTGGAGCCAGCCCTGGGCCTAGCCCTACTTTCAAACACAAATTACAGGTAAGATAAGCGTTTGGTGGTTTGGGGGTATAATGGAGTATTAGTACGAGAGACGAGAGCCTGAAGGTAGTACTACTAAAGTCCTAGGACTCTTGGATTCACTTCACTTAGTCTGTGAGAGGCACTTAGTGTTGAAAACATTTGGGCATTTACACTTAAAGGAAGAAAATGGAACTAAACTTTCAGGAAAACAGTCAACGTTAAACCCCCACCCACCAGGCAAGCAGTAAAAAACAGGTATGCTCAGATAAAGTTTGAAAAAGTATATTTATATCCCTAACAAAATAATCTCCCGCAAGACCCTCCCTAACCCCAACGATTGTCCTTCAAAAGTCCCCAAAAACCCAACTCCCAATTCCCACCCCCCAAAAGTCTCTAAAAAAGGGGCAAGGGACACTATGGGTGGATGCTGTTCACTTTTTGGGCCAGGGCATCATGCTCCTCGCGGAGCAAGGCGAGCTCCTGCTGAAGGCGGGACACCATCAGGGTGGTGCGGCGCAGGCGTGCCTTCACTGCCTTGCAGGTGCAAGGCCTGTGAGAAGCAGCTGTTGGCCTTGCTGCTCGGCGGTGGCGTTTGCCTTTGGCAGCCCGGCTCAGTCTCGGTGGACCACTGTGCTGGGTCACGGTGGCAGCCGGTGAGGCCACGGAGGACGACGTTGTCGTTGTTGTCGACCGCACACTTTCCACGTCCTCCAGGGCCACCAGCCGCCGATATTCCGCAACAGTGGCCTCGATTCTCCGTTGCCGGGCCGCTCTAGCCAGCTCCTTCCTCCTTGTTCGTTTGGAAGGAGAACCTATATGAAGAAAGAAAGACATAGTCTGTAACCAATGCTCTTTAAGATTAACTCAATCATTCAGCAGAAATGTGTGCTGCAGTACAACTAGCAACTTGCAAGCGCATTACATAACTATTGAGGCCAGTATCTATCTAACCTCACACTTCTTCATCCTTGCTCTAACATTAGTGGGAGTTTAAGGAACAAATTCTATGAGCACTGTGGACTTCCATTGGAGTCGACTATGAAAGTACACCAGTCTTATTCTTCTTCTTGTCTCTTGTTTTGGAAAATTGGTACGTTATTTTCTGCAAGCCGGCATAATGCCAGCGCGGTAAACTTGCACCCGAGAAAAAGAGACGCACGCCATGAGGAGTGACCTAGACTTGCGTTGCCGTTGCGTTACTGTACCCGTCCAGTACATGCAGGTGGTGAATCTCTTACTTTTCTATTACGGGTGGCACTGAGAATACTCTGTTACAACTCAAGGGCTACTGCTTAATTAATTTAACTTTCACCCTACAGTGGAAATGAGTACTAGAAATGGAAAATTGAAGAAGATAAATAATCTGATTATCTATCACTTCACATGGGATGTTTTTGCTTATATATGGGATGACTTTAGGTGCTTTGCTTTTTATTGAGTGACAGGCAGTGATACACCCACACATGAATGACTGAGTACTACTAAACTTATTAAGAGAGGTAGGGAGTGGCCACCATAATAACCGGATCTATGCAGTGCTTGCAATACAAACTACTGCTACTATTTATGGTAGTATTTGGACAAAATTAAAAGTTCTTTTCCTTGCCTTTCCTACACTGGAACGGACGTGCGGGTGCAGTGTTAGTGTTACATGCTCTTCAAAGTTACACTTAGTTCATCCACTGACCGTCTACTCTCTCTAGATCATGGGTACTCACAAACTTTCTCTCAGGGGCTACATTTACAGTGTAGTTTGGGGCCGAGGGCCGCACTGGTGGGGGCGGAGTCAGAGGGGGCGGGGCTAAAGCAAAACGATAACTTGTGACCATGAGGTTGCACACAGGTCCCTGCAGCAGATGCCCTCATCCACTGAGCCACCAGACCCAGCATTTACATACATCTCTCTCCCTCCTGCTGTCCCTCCTGCCCTCCCTCCATCTCTCTCTCCCTCCTGCCCTCCCTCTCCCTCTGTCATCTCACTGTGTGTGTGTCTATCTGTGTCAGCCTTCAGCCCGGGTTGAGACCGCTTCCTCAACGCGCACACACAGACAACAACACCAAAGTACTTAACAGGTCTTTAAAAGACCATTAACATATTATTGAGGCTTTGTTTGTTTTAGCGCCCCTGCTTCTCCACCCTGACAATCACTGCTTGCCCGGCCCCACAGAGCAGAGGCTTAGTTCTATTTCACCTCTTTGTGGCCTTGCATCTCCACTCTGCTCTGTGGGGGCCGGGGGAGCAGTGATTGTCAGAGTGGAGATGCAGGGGCGCTAACAGGTGAAATACAAAAAAGCCTCTGCTCTGTGGGGGCCGGGGGAGCAGTGATTGTCTGCAAGGTCAGCGCACCGCCAACGAAGGCTTGCCGGGCCACCACCGGCCCGCGGGCCGTACTAGGAGTACCCCTGCTCTAGATACACATATGCTATCTAAGAGTCAGATAGTAGCATGATCCAGGTATATGGACACATACAGTTTCTGTGTCACCCACCCAGGCTGTTGTCCTTCCACCCATCATTGCTTCATCATTCACCCAGCCATGCATCTCATATTCTTGCCTTCCCAGCTAGTCTTCAATCTCAATAAGTAAGGAATATATAAGAGCTTACCTCTGGCCGCCACCACCGTCTCAACTCTCACATCCGGCGCCGCCGCCTCCTCCCCTGATGATGAATTGCCCTCCGCCTCCGTGTCGAGCACCACCACCACACTGGCCCCGCCACCAGATGTTCCACCTACAAAGTACATTTAAGAATCTTAGAATAAAGCACTCACTAGTCACTAGTATTTGGTCTAGGAATGAAGACATGTGAAAACAATGTAATTTGTGACTGTCTACGTTAAAGTTAAAAAAAATGTCCCTTTTTCCAGGGAAGGTTGTCTTGCTGCACTTTTTGGCACAACTGATGAAGGCTGATTTTTTAACACGCACCATTTTTCTCCACACAGACAGAAGATGGACTTCTAACAACAAGATCAAGTTGAAACCAGGTGAGAGCTCGGCTCGACCACAAGAAATGTCTTCAATTAATCGTCAGCACTAACCACTTTTCCATTATCAGTTAAACGTTTAGTTTTATTATGACTTCATTTTAATAAATGTGTTTACTTTTAATAAAGCTTTTAAATTTAAATACAATCTGTGTTTTTTGGTCCTCCAGACTAGAGTGACTGAACGAAAGGTTTTGCAATTTTTGCAAGCATGAGTCCAGATAGAACACTTCAAAAGACATTATGGACAATCCCAGAGGACTGCACTAAGTTGATAGAGCTATTGCTGACTAGAATCATGGGAGTTTCGCCAACCGTGCAATCTTAGTTAGCTACACAGACAGACTAATAAGAATAATCTAGTAATACCACAGGGAGTCATAGTAGAGGCAGGATAAGAATTTAGATACAGTCTACAAGAAGAGCAAAGACAATTTTGAAAAAATTCAAATGAGGAACGCTAGGAAAAATAGGTACTAGTCTAAAATGAAAACTTACTGGGGCCAGCAGAGGAGCCCTCGCCTGCCCGATCCTGGCCCTGTTGATGAACAGCATCCGCCGCCTGCTGCTCCTGTGTCCTCCTCTCGCCCCTGGGGGGAGCTGACGTACAACATGAAAGAAAGAACAGAAAACATGGATGATTGTTGCTTGTCAATGTCAACCAAATCAAACATTTCAAAAGAACAATAACAAAATATTTCCGCGAAATTATATTGATTATGGTTACTTTTTATTTATTTGCGGACCTGTGACTTCGAAAGTCACGTAACTCACTAAACAAAGTACTGAAACGTTCACCTAGGACTGGCAGGCAGCAGTCCGCAGGCAAGACGCAAAGTGACAGACAAACTCCATTGTGATTTCAGTCAGATCAGTGACAACACTAACAGTTGCCTGCTACATTACCAGTCATTTAAATAGTCAAACTATCAATCCACCGCCACTATTTTTCTTATTGTCAGGGTTACAAAGGAAGGGGCAGATTTAAGCCCTTGCGGCTCTTTTGCGCCGTTCTTGCGTGACTTTTGTGACGCAGCAGCTAAACAAAAAAGGGCGCCATGGTGCGGCGTATAATATTATAACAACGTGACGCATTTGGGAGATGCATCCCGTTATAAAGCCCTGCGCCATCAGGGGGCGTTCCGGCGCAAGGGAGGGCATTCCTGCGCTGGAACACATCCTAATAGTGGCTGAGGGAAATCTACAAAATATCAATCAGTCACCTTTAGGACAATGATGCGTCACACAAACCCTGCACCTGCTTGAAGCAGACGTACGGCTTGACCCAGCATTGGGGAGATAGGGTACCCCAGAGCATTGATGGAGCTGCGCCATCGTTGCGACGCAACTCCAGCAGTAAAGCTTCGGTGACGTTTTGGGCCCATGGGGAGCCGCATTGCAAATACGGCGCACCATGTTTGGTGGTGGTAGCGGGCCGCACAATTAATGGCGCATCCCTGCTACTTTGCAGGGATGCGACGGTAATTGCAATTCTGCCCCTTAGGGGCATACTTACTTACGCGTTCTGGCGCATCTCCAGAGATGCGCCAGATCAAATGCGTCACGCAAAACTACCCTTGCGACACGGCAGATGTGCCTCATTTACAATGCGGCGCGCCCTGGCGCAAGGGTAGGCACTTGCGTGACGCATCTCGTCACGTAAGAGCGGCGCATCGCTGGAGTCACGTCGCCAACGCAATGCAACTCCAGTAATGCTCAGGGCCACCCAATACTTTACATGCTGTGTCAGTCCTTTCGCCTGCTTCGAGCAGACATAAGGAATTGAATTGACGTAGCAGCGTCGCAGAAGTGCCTGCGTTAAATCTTGTAGATTTCACGCAGGCAATTTTGCGAGGCGCACAGCCGCTGGACCGCCCACCCTGCGTACTAGGAACGCACCCATTGTGGTGCAGGCCCATGGCTTTATAACGTGACGCATCTCCCTAGATGCGTCATGCTGTAAATGACTTGCAGGGATGCGGCACGTTTACGCCGCTGTTGCGTCACGCAAGGCAACGTAAACGTGGCGCAAGGGGCTTGTAAATGTAATCTGCCCCCTAGTGTCTAGCATTACGCAGTTCTGTTAAGTACACTCATACATAATAGTTACTCAGGCCAATGAGACCACGAAATAGAAAACAAATAAGCATAGTAGCAACCCCACTGAGAAGGAGAGCAGTGCACCTGAAATGCACAGAAGATTTTGAAATATAATTTAACTACAATGTAATCGTCATCAGCGGCATTATTGGCTTGCTCCATGTAAAAAACAAATATTTGCAATACAACAACACAGAGCAGGAGAAAACATCATAGTAGTGAGTGATTAAATGCCAATGGCTACTACTACTCACCAAGCCCGGGGATCTCCAAGCCGAGCTGGTCCAGCAGGTCGCGCTCGCGGTCCAGGAGGTCCGTCCAGCGATGGGTGACCTGGCTGTAGGTGCGCTGGACCCCGTAGAGGTGGGATATGGCCCAGCACACCTTCTCCCACCGCTTCCGGCGCTCCCGCATGTTATAGCCGCCGGCCGCGATCCTGCCGCCTCCCGCGATGGTCCTGGGCAGGCGGCGCTGGACGAAGTAGACCAGCGCGCCCACTTCCTCCGGGCTGAATATCTCCCGGCGCGTCACCTGCTCCCCCCTCGATCTCACGCCTGCTGTCCTGCCACTGGGTCCAGCACTACTCCCCGCCGCCGCTGCGGCCCTCAAGTGCCTGGGCAGCTTCACGGCGCCTGGCTTGACCATGGTCTGGGCAGGTAAGGTAGGAAGAAGTAGAAAATTAAGAAAGAATAGGATAGGGAAGAAGAAAAGAAAAGAGTTTACAAAAGTAGTTTAAAAGTAAAGAAAAATAGCAGAAAAGACAAAAATATACAGCTAGGAAAAGAGAGGGATAGATAAGAAGCAAAATCGTAAAAAAAAAACTGAAAACAAGCAAAGGATGGGAAAGATATCAAGAGGATTAAACACCATGCCCAGACACAGGAAATGAATGAAAAACAAGATGGCCGGCGCCCGTTTCCGAGCGCGAAAGTCAGTTCGCGCGAGATTTTCCTCGCGATCTCGTGCGAACCTCTAGATTTCCCGCGCGATCTCGTGCGAACCTCTACTCGCAATGCGCTTACTGCGCGAGATTATACATAGCGGGCGGAAACGGAAATACGTCACGCAAACAAAATGGCCGCGCCCGTACTCGACCTTGGGGTAAATTCGCGTGTTGCGCTGCAAGCGGCTCGCGAATACTGCAAAAAAACTCGCGAAACAACAAGCCGCAAAAAAATAAAATGCTCATTCGCACGAATTGGCGGCTTCCGCGGTCGGTTTCGCACGACGCCGCGCCCCGCGAATAGCGCGAAAAAAACCGCAAAACGATTTCAGCAAAAGCAAAAGCAATGAGCAGGTGCAAAAGGTCAACCTCATGATTTGTAACGATTCTTTGTATTGCTTCCTGAGGGGGCCCTCCAGAATTCGGTTGCCTGCTTGCAACTATTGTGTGACCCTGCTCTGACCTTAACTGTATGCCACAAAGGTCCTGATTTACAGCTAAAGGAGCAGACAAGCAGGTGCCAGGCTGGAACTTTAAATTCTTTCAGTGACACATTAATTAGCCCCTAATTCATTATTGTCAGTTGGGGCAGGGCAGGTGTTGTAACTAATTTTGCAACAATGAAAGCACTTAGCAAGTGCAAAAGATCACTAATCAGGGCGCACTAAGGAAGCAGGTGCCAGCTAAAAAAATATTCTGTGACACATTAATCAGCCCCAAATTAATTCAGGTCACTTGAGGCAGGGAAGGTGTGCTTTGCTTTGCCGAAAATAATGTACACTGGACAACCAGAGGGTGTGGTGATGAAACAGAGGGTGGCATGGGTGGGCCAGAGGGTGGCATGAGTAGTCAGAGAGTGGCAGTGGTGACAGAGAGTGGCAGTGATGAAGAAGAGTGTCCCAAACAGGCTGGACATGTAGAAACAACAAGTTCGCAAAACTTGCGACCCGACAGGTAAGTTCGCAAATTGCGAAATTGTAAAAACCCTCGCGAACTGGCAGAAACACGGGCGAACACAAAAAAAAAAAAAAATCCGCAAATTCGCGGGAATTCGCGGATTTTGCGGATTGCGAATCCGCAAA
The DNA here is from genome assembly GCF_964263255.1 of Lissotriton vulgaris. Taxonomy (NCBI): domain Eukaryota; kingdom Metazoa; phylum Chordata; class Amphibia; order Caudata; family Salamandridae; genus Lissotriton; species Lissotriton vulgaris. Next base: position 19,134 of record NW_028241814.1, read on the forward strand.
TCCGCAAAATTCGCGAACGCGAGATCCGCAAAATTCGCCCATGCCTACCTCAGAATAGTTACACATATGCCACAAAGGTCCTGAATTACAGCTAAGGGAGACAAGCAGGAGCCAGGCTGGAGGTTCAAATCCATTAATCAGCCCCTAATTCATTATTGTCAGTTGGGGCAGGGCAGGTGTTGTAACTAATTTTGCAACAATGAAAGCACTTAGCAAGTGCAAAAGATCACTAATCAGGAAGCACTAAGGAAGCAGGTGCCAGCTAAAAAAATATTCTGTGACACATTAATCAGCCCCAAATTAATTCAGGTCACTTGAGGCAGGGAAGGTGTGCTTGCGTTGCCACAATAATGTACACTGACTGGACAACCAGAGGGTGCTGTGATGAAACAGAGGGTGGCATGGGTGGGCCAGAGGGTGGCATGAGTAGTCAGAGAGTGGCAGTGGTGACAGAGAGTGGCAGTGATGAAGAAGAGTGTCCCAAACAGGCTGGACACGTAGAAACAACAAGTTCGCGAAACTTGCGACCCGACAGGTAAGTTCGCAATTTGCGACATTGTACAAAACCCTCGCGAACTGGCAGAAACCTGCGCAAACACAAAAAAAAAAATCCGCAAATTCGCGAGAATTCGCGGATTTTGCGGATTGCGAGTTCGCAAATCCGCAAAATTCGCGAACGCGAGATTCGCAAAATTCGCCCATGCTTACTTGAAGGAGCACTGGGCATGGACTCACATGCGGGTCATTAACCCCCCTCCAAGATTAGGAACAGTGGGTCTCCTCTCGCACACCCCACAGCATGGGCCACTCCTATCTGTGATGCCCATGCTCACATGGGCTCACATGTGGGTCATTAATGCCCCTCCTGGAATAGAAGCAGAGGGTCTCCTCTCACACACACCACAGCACTGGGCACACTTGCCTGCAATGCTCCTGGGGCATGGGCTCACATGCGGGTCATTAACCCCCTCCTAGACTAGAAGCAGAGGGCTCATCTCGCACACCCCACAGCACGGGGCACTCTTGTCTGCGATGCTCCTCGGGCATGAGTTCACATGTGAGTCATTAATGCCCTCCTGGAATAGAAGCAGAAGTTATCCTCTTGCACACCCCACAGCGCTGGGCACTCTTGCCTGCGATGCTCCTGGGACAAGGGCTCACATGCAGGTCATTACTGCCCCTCCTAGACTACAAGCAGAGGGCACATCTCACACACCCCACAGTGGTCCTGGTTGAGGACTTGCACTGGAGCTGCTAACCAGGCCCCAGTAGCAGAGCTTGCCTAGCACACGAACCCATTCGCTGCTAGGCCTCCCTCCGTGCTAAGCCTTTTTTTGGCTATTTGGGGTAGTTCGCTCTTAGGCCCATGTAACGTTTTGTCCACATAAGGTATCTACACTTAATTTGTGTTCTTTTCTTCCGGCATCATGGAGATTTTAAAGATACCCAAGTTTTGTGGATTCCCCTGGAGGAGGCCCAGAAATTCGCCAAAGTACATTTTTAAATAGGGAAAAAGTGCAAATTGTACTAACAAAGGGTTTGTGTTGCTAAAATTACCATCGTCCCAGCTTTCAGGGACAGGCATACTTTTGTAAGAAAACCATTATTTTACATAGTTTGGTGCTTTACTGGGGCATAGCATATTTTTGCTACTTTTTGTGCTTTCAACCTCTTTCCACTTAATGGTAGAAATAGATGTGAAAGTTACAATGGATCCCGGAAAGCTATACATTTCTGGAAAGTAGACGAAATTCAGAATTCAGAAAGGGGTCATTTGTGTAGATCCTTCAAGGTTCTTTTCATAGAAATTACCAGTTGAAAATAACAACAAGTAAAAATTAGTTGAAAAAACAGACATTGGTGCCAACGTTTACACCTGTAACTTTTTCAAAGCATGACAGATCTTTTAAAGCAAGATTGTGTTTTATCCCCTGGACCCTTCTGCTTGTGTGGAAATATAGGACTTGTAGGTTCAACAAGAACTCGAGCAACCCAGAGCCCATAACTGAGCTGGGTCTTGTAATAGCTTTTCATTGTGTACCAAGTGTACAGCAATAATTTGGTAAAGTATAAAGGATGGAAAATAGGTATCAAGGACACATATGTATTTCTGAAATGGGAACAAAATTTAGGGCCACATATATCAATTATTTTTGTGTGCGTGGACTGGACGATTCATAGAATAAGCCTGTTTGAGATTGCAAAGAATGCTTGATACATATATCAAACCCTATTTTGCAATTCGGTAATCTGTTAACGAACGGCTTAATGGATTGCGATTCGCTATTTGGAAGGGGCGTGTTTAGTAGGGGTGGACAGAATTTGCTTAGTCATGCTAAGCAAAGCTCGGCAAAATGGTAACAAATCTCTGCGAGCAAGCATACATTCCACGAACACGTGAAATTGCTTGTTCGCAATGCTTTTTTCCTGTTTGTGAACGCTGTTTGCGTGCTCGGGGGATATTGTCTCACGAACACGCATTTTGATAACGTGAACAAGCAAAAAATTCTGCTGAGCCGCGGAACGTAGAATTTTGGGCAATTCCGCGTACTCCGCCGAACACAAATTTACCTAAATTCTAAAAATTCAGTAAGCAGAACAGAATTTACAGCCCAAGCCTAGTGTTTAGGGCATCCCTTCCAATTTGTTAATCCTAATGGTATGTATGAATGCAGAAGCAACACATTTGCATGTTACCACCTACTTCAAGTAGGTGGTAACCCATTCGCAAATGGGAAGGGTCCCTGAGGGACACCTTACCCTCTGTGAATGTTTTCAAAAGCATTTTTAAGAGAAGGCACTTGTCCCATAAATTACTGCCTGCTCTTAAAAAACAAGCATTGGCATAGCCAATCGGTAGGGCTTTTGGAACCTTATAAGTGTTTACCCATGCAACAGTTGAATTTGCTGCACCAAGGATATTGTGCTACATAACTAAATACTTATAAGGTCCCAAAGGTGAGACCTATTGGCTATACCAATACTTCTGGAAGCAAGCGCTCATCACCCCGCTATTAAAGAAACCCACGATGAATCCAGAATGTCTGTCCAACTTTCGCCCTATATCACTTTTACCATTCCCGGTGAAGGTACTCGAACGTTGGGTCAGCAACTGCCTCTCAAACCATCTCGAGCAGCACCACGTCTTAGACGAATTCCAATTCGGGTTTCGCCCGGCCCATGGCACTGAAACCGCTGTGCTCACTGCCATGGAGGAGCTTCGAATGCGTGCAGACAGGGGCCAAGCCGTGGCCTTGATTTTATTGGATCTGTCTGCCGCATTTGATACGGTCAATCATGGGATTTTGCTTGAGAGATTAAGAGAGGCAGGGATCACTGGTACGGCCCTGCTTTGGTTTCATTCATACCTTAGTGATAGACAACAGGCTGTATCCCTTCCCCCATACCTATCGGCCTTTTCCCCTGTCCCTCACGGTGTTCCTCAGGGCTCCTCTATTAGCCCGATCCTTTTTAATGTTTACCTGAAACCATTGGTTCTGCTAATTAAATCGCACAAGGTGACCACAGTAAATTATGCAGACGATACTCAGCTGTTGCTCTCTTGGGAGGGCGAAGAATCCATCCCCTTAGAAGCTTTTCACAACTGTCTAAGAGACACCGCTAGCTGGTTGCACCGGAATTCCCTCCAGTTCAACTCCGCGAAAACCGAGGTTTTGTTCTGTCCGGCGAGCCGCATTCCCCGCCCTCTGCCTGCTGAGTTCTGGCCCCCGGAAAACTCTAACAACCCACCACCCGTCACCAGTGTTCGCAATCTGGGCGTCATGCTAAACCACCAGCTGAGCATGGAAACGCAGGTCTCAAGAACAGTTGCTACCTGCTCAGCCCTCATGCGCTCACTGCGCAAGGTTCTGCCTCTTTTACCACCCCCGGCCCGAGCATTGATAGTCAGGTGTACTATTCTCAGTCGCCTTGACTACTGTAATGCTCTCCTGTTTGAATCCCCTGTGACACTACTGGACAGACTCCAACGAGTTCAGTCGGCAGCAGCCAAACTGGCTCTTGGTTGGACCAGAAGATCCTCTGCCACCGCTGCGCTGGCCGAGCTGCACTGGCTACCGCTGAAGCAGCGTATTGCCTTCAAGGCCCTCTGTCTGGTCTTCAAGGCACTACATGGTGCAGGACCTAGACCTCTCCAACGCCTGTTCTCGTGGTACACACCCACCAGAACACTTAGGTCTACAACTGCCTGCCTGGTGAAAGTCCCCAAATATAAGAAGTCCAGGATCGGAGGCAGATCTTTCAGAGTGGCTGCAGCTAAGCTGTGGAACAGCTTGCCGGCCGATGTCCGTCAAATCACTCATCTCCTACCCTTTAGGAAGCGAATCAAAACTTGGCTCTTTCCTTCACCCCTTTAGCCTGCTAGTTAAAGTTCAACCTCCCTGTCTATAAACCCAGGAGTAGCCACCAGCGCCAGGATACCTGCAAGGTGACAGTTGCGCTTAATAAATGTTTTAAATAATTAAATAAATAAATAAATTCTAATTATAGTGAATGGGGATTTGATGCTTTGGTCTCTTTAGCTATACGCTACCTATCAGAAAGGACTGAGGAGGGAACTGAATCAAGAGTTGTTGGCCTGAAATGAATTTCAAGCTGTAACAACAGAACACCCAGGTTTACAGCTCTCAAATAATTCAACGCATTTGGAGAGGGCCTATTTCATTTTGACATAGGGGAGAGTAGTATTGAATGGTTGAAGAGAAGAGAATTTCACAAGGATACTGAGTTAGCAAAGTGTCTGACCTGCAACAGTAACTATCATCTGCGTTCATCTTGGCATTTAGCCAGCTCAAACTACCCCTTGCCATTGGAAATGGCCTAAATCCCTCTCTGATGGCATGGATGGAGGAAATCTTTGGTTGTAAAATAGACACTGCCCTAAATAAGTATTGGATTCCTGTCAGTAGCAATGACACTCCTGCAGAAGATGCCTGTCGGTCTTACGGCTTGTTTTTCATTTCCCTTATGGAGGGCTTCCTTGGGTCGCCCACCAGAGCATGGAAGAATCCAAGAGTGGGAGAGGGACTTGTGACAGGAAAGAGTAATCTGTAGTAAGTCACTGCTGTGAGTGGATCAGAGGTAGACGCTATAATCTAAGATTGACCTCACACCAGAGATGGAAAGTTGAACACCTGTAGCAGCAGCTGTGCAGCAGCATAGAGACATTTTACAAAGCATGAATCGCCCCCAACATTTGGGCATGAACGTGCTGGATCAGTGATGCATGCCTACACCCCCAGCAGCGCCACGTGCCTCCCCTTGCCCACCAGGGCCGGGTGGTCCTCGGTCAGCAGCACCTCCATGAGGGGGCACACAGGGGTGAAGAGCTTCACCAGGGCAGTCCTTCAACCCCTTGTTATTCTTGATGTTCTTGTGCACGCAGTGGGTCACCAGCTGCTGGATGTGAGGAGGTAACAGAGAGAGGTGTGAGTCTTGCTGTGAGAGGGAGCCAGAGCCAGCTCTCCATACACGGGGAGAGAGAGGGGGAGAGGAGGAGGAGGGAACAGGACTTTCAGTCTGGCAGCCTGGTATCCTGGTAGCCGCATGCACTCCTACATGTGCTGGCATCTCAGGCGCATACTAAAGCTCACACTGCCAGGCTTCTTATAAGGCTGAGCTGTTCTCACCTTCAACGTACAACAGACAAGTCCAGTGGCTTAATGAAACTTGAGGGGGCCCCCCTGCAAACTACATGGAGGGCCCCCCCATTCTCCATGCCGTTCTAGAGCTCTCAGCCCAGCGACCCGCCATACTGCAGGGGATGCGCGGCTATTGTTACGCCACTGTGACCAATCCAGCTGTTATAAGTGACACTGGATGGTGGAGTCAAAGGTTGGGCTTAGTCTGCCCGCAGGCTATCATAGGTGGTGGTCCATTCATTACAAGGTCCCTGCCATCGGTATACCGGGGAAGTTTGCCCAATTTTAGTTGGGTTTACTTATGCAGACTCCTGTCATGACATACAACATCGGGCCCTCTCATCATTCAGTTTTGACAAAAGTGCATCCACTGCTCCTTCTCGTTTCCATTTTAAAACATTAGACAATGCGACAATGCAGTATTTAAAAAGCAGATGTAACTACAAAGAGCACATTTTGATAATACATTTTTATTAGTAGACAATAACAATCTTAAGAGGCATTGCATAGCTTCATACACACTTTGAATCCAATTCCATCACCGTCTCTCTCTATCTCTCTGTCAGTCAGTATCTCTCTTTCAGTCAGTAAGTCAGTCTCTCTCAGTCAGTCAGTCTGTCATTCAGTCAGTTTCTCTCTCTCTCTCTGTCAGTTTGTCTGTCAGTCAGTCTATCTCTCTGTCAGTCAGTCTCTCTCTCAGTCAGTCTATCTCTCTCTGTAATTCAGTCTTTCTCAGTCTGTCAGTCTCTCTCAGTCAGTCAGACTGTCAGTCAGTCAGTCTGCCAGTCAGTCAGTCTCTCTCTCTGTCAGTCAGTTGGTCTCTTTCCCTCTGGCAGTCTCTCTCAGTCAGTCCCTCTCTTTGTCAGTCATTCTCTCTCAATCCGTATCTCTCCCTGTCAGTCCCTATGTCTGTCAGTCCCTCTGTCTGTCAGTCTCTCTATCAGTCCCTCTCTCTATCAGTCTCTCTATCTATCTCTTTCTGTCAGTCTCTCTCAGTCAGTAGGTCAGTCTCTTTCTCTCTTTCTGTCAGTCAGTCTCTCCCTTTCTGTCAGTCAGTCTCCCACAGTCTCTCTCTGTCAGTTTCTCTCAGTCAGTTAGTCTCTCTCTCTCAGTCAGCCAGTCTCTCTCTATCAGTCTGTCTCTCTCTCTCTGTCAGTCAGTCACTCTCTGTCAGTATCTCTCTCTGTCAGTCAGTGTCTCTCTCTGTCAGAGTCTCTCTCTCTCTCTCTCTCTCTCTGTCAGTCAGTCTCTATCTGACAGTCAGTCTCTCTCTTAGTCATTCTCTCTCTCAGTCAGTCTATCCCTGTCAGTCTCTCTTAGTCAGTCAGTGTCTCTCTCTTAGTCAGTCAGTCTCTCTCTCTTAGTCAGTCAGTTTCTCTCTCAATCAGTCCCTCTCTTAGTCAGTCTCTCTCTCTGTCAGTCCCTCTCTCTGTCAGTCTCTCTCTCTGTCAGTCTCTCTCTGTCAGACTCTCTCAGTCAGTCCCTCTCCCTGTCAGTCCATCTCTCTGTAAGTCTCTCTGTCAGGCTCTCTTTCTCAGCATCTCTCTCTTAGTCTCTCTCTCTCAGTCTCTCTCTGTCAGTCAGTCTTCCACACAGTCTCTCTCTCCCTCTATAAGTCTCTCTCAGTCAGTCATTCTCTCTCTCTCGCAGTCAGCCAGTCTCTCTCAGTCAGTCTCTCCTTCTCTGTCAGTCTCTTAGTCTCTCTCTCTCTGTCAGTCTCTGTCAGTCAGTCTCTCTCTCTCTGAGTCAGTCTCTCTCTCTCTAAATGTCTCTCTCTGTCAGTCAGTCTCTCTCTCTCCCAGTCAGTCTCTCTCTCTCCCAGTCAGTCAGTTTCTCTCTGTCAGTCATTCTCTATCTACCTCAGTCAGTCAGTCTCTCTCTCTCTCTCTGTCAGCCAGTCTTTGTCAGTCAGCCAGCCTCTCTCAGGCAGTCTCTCTCTCCTCTGTCAGTCTCTCTCTCAGTCAGTCTCTCTCAGTCAGTCTCTCTCGCAGTCAATCAGTCTATCTGTCTGTCAGTCAGTCTCTGCCTCTCTCTCAGTCTCTTTCTCAGTCAGTCAGTATCTCTCTACCTCAGTCAGTCAGTCTCTGTCTCTCCCTTCTCTTTCTCAACTCTGTCCAACCTATCTCTACTGTCTCTCTCTCCACTCTCGCTCCACTGTCTCTCTCTCCACTTTCTCTCTCTCTACTCTCTCTCCACTCTCTCACTATCTCTCTCTCTCTCTCCACTCTCTCTCTTCACTCTCTCCCTCCACTGTCTCCCTCCACTGTCTCCCTCCTCTCTCTCGCTACTCTCTCTCCACTCTCTCTCTCTCTCCACCCTCTCTCCCTTCTCTCTCTCTCTCTACTCTCTCTCCACTGTCTCTCTCCACTGTCACTCTCAACTGTCTCTCTCCACTGACTCTCTCCACTGTCACTTTCCACTCTATCTCTACACTCTCTCTCCACTCTCTCTCCACTCTCTCTCCACTCTCTCCACTGTCTCCCTTCACTCTTTCTCTATACTCTCTCTACTCTCTGTCCACTCTCTATCCACTCTTTCTCTCCCCACTCTCTCTCTCTCTACTCTCCCTCCACTCTCTCTCCACTCTCTCTCCACTCTCTCTCCACTCTCCCTCCAATCTCTCCACTCTCTCCACTCTCTCTCCCCACTCCCACTCCACTCTCACTCTCTCTCCGCTCTCTCTCCACTCTCTCTCTCTCCACTCTCTCTCACTCACTCTATCCACTGTCTCTCCATGCTCTCTCCACTCTCTCTACACTGTCTAAATCCACTCTCTCTCCACTCTCTCTCTACTCTCTCTCCACTGTCTCTCTCCAGTCTCTCTCTCCACTGTCTCTCTCCCTCTCTCTCTACACTGTCTCTCTCTGCTCTCCATACACTCTCTCTCTCCAATTTCTCTCTATCCACTCTCTCTCTCTCCACTCTCTCTCTATCCACTCTCTCACTCTCCACTCTCTCCCACTCTCCCTCAAAAAGTAGTGTGCATTCCATGGGCTTCCGCAGAAATGTTTCCAGGGGGGGTACATTTTTAACTTCATCACCATCCCCCTTGCACCCTTCTCTTCTCTACCTTGCACCCTTCTCGCCCTCCCTCTTGCACCCTTCTCCCCCTCCCCCTTGCACCCTTCTCCCCCTCCCCCTTGTACCCTACTCCACCTCCGCCTTGCATCCTTTTCTACCTTGCACCATTATCCCCTCTGCCTTGCAATATTCTCCCCTCTGCCTTGCACCCTTCTCCCCTCTACCTTGCACCCTTCTCCCCTCTGCCTTGCACCCTTCTCCTCTCTGACTTGCACCCTACTCCACTTCTGCCTTGCACCCTTTTCGACCTTGCACCATTCTCCCCTCCCCCTTGCACCCTTCTCCCCCTTCCCCTTGTACTCTACTCCACCTCTGCCTTGTTACCTTTTCTACCTTGTACCAATCTCCCCTCTGCCTTGCACCATTCTCCCCTCTGCCTTGCAGCCTTCTCCCCTTCGCCTTGCACCCTTCTCCCCTCTACCTTGCACCCTTCTCCTCTCTGCCTTGCACCCTACTCCACCTCTGCCTTGCACCCTTTTCTACCATACACCATTCTCCCCTCTGCCTTGCACCCTTCTCCCCTCTGCCTTGCACCCTTCTCCCCTCCCCATTGCACCTTTCTCCCCTCTGCCTTGCACCCTTCTCCCCTCCGCCTTGCACCCTTCTCCCCTCCGCCTTACACCCATTTCACCCTCGGCCTTGCACCCTTCTCTACCTTACACATTCTCCTCGCTGCCTTTGCACCGTTCTCCCCTCTGCCTTGCACCCTTCTCTCCTCTGCCTTGCACCCTTCTCCTCACTGCCTTGCACCCTTCTCCCCTCTGCCTTGAACCCTTCTCCTCTCTGCCTAGCACCCTTCTTCCCTCTGCCTTGCACCCTTCTCACCCTCTGCCTTGCACCCTTTTCTACCCTGCACCATTCTCTCCTCTGCCTTGCATCTTTCTCCTCTCTGCCTTGTACCCTTCTCCCCTCTGCTTTGCACCCTTCTCCCCTCTGCCTTGCACCCTTCCCCTCTCTGCCCTGAGACCCCCTCCTGCCCTCGCTGACTCCTTTCCAGAGCTGCCTGGTATTGTTGTCATTGCGCTGCTGATCCTTCCTAACGCTGCTCTCCTCACTTCCACATTTACTTGACATAGCGCTGCTGCCCTCGCTTAGCGCTCGAACGTGCCTGCCTGATTGTGCGCTACTGTACATGCAAATTTTAATGTTGTGTAACCCTTGTGCCTGAAAGCTGCATTTGGTCACTGTTGGGATCGTGTTTAATCAATTACGCTCCAAGTTTCCTCATACTCGATCTGCTTGCGTGTTGTTATTTCCGCCGCCATTTGCTGTGTTGTTGTTGTTGCCCTGAGACCGCCCCCTCCACCACGCAACCGCCTCCCATCGGATCCTCCCTCCCACTTTGCATTTAGGCTCTCCCCTGTTCACCATAGCGCCTCGACCTGGTTGAGAACGGTAGCTCCCTCCTGCCCTCGCTGACTCCTTTCCAGAGCTGCCTGGCATCGTTGTCATTGCGCTGCTGAGCCTTCCTAACCCTTGTGCCTGAAAGCTGCATTTGGTCACTGTTGGGATCGTGTTTAATCAATTATGCTCCAAGTTTCCTCATACTCGATCTGCTTGCATGTTGATATTTTCGCCGCCATTTGCTGTGTTGTTGTTGTTGCCCTGAGACCGCCCCCTCCACCACGCAACCGCCTCCCATCGGATCCTCCCTCGCCCCTCCCCTTCCCACTACCCATATATGACAGATGCATTCCCGCGCAGCGTTCACGCGCAGCGAACGCGCCCCAGTCGTGCCGAAGGTGCGCCAAAGGTTAGCCCGTCTACGCCCGTCCGCGCCTGGACCGCGCCCAGCGCCAGACCCCCTGGTCCTTGCCCCACCCAACTCCCCCGCATTACATACGATGCCACCACCCTCCTAGCCCTTAACCCCGGCCGACTCCCCCACTGCGTCCAAGCCACTCCTGGACACACCCATGGTCCCTTCTCCTGCAAATCCTGCAAGTTCGACGGCAGCGACATCAACTCATCATCCACGGATACAGATCAGATATCTGACTCCAACCACCTAAAATGCATCCTGCTCAACACCCGCTCAATCCACAGACACGCCATCGAACTTTGGCATCTACTAGACACCATCTCTCCTGACGTCGCCTTCCTGACAGAAACATGGATGAACGCCTCATCAGCCCCTGACATCACCATTGCCATCCCGGAAGGGTACAAGATCATCCGTAAGGATCGCACTGACCAAACAGGAGGAGGCATCGCTATCGTCCATAAGAACTCCATCCGCATCTCTACCAGCTCAGATGTCAACCTCGCTAGCGCCGAACACCTTCACTTCCAGATCCACACCGACCCTAAGACCACACTCAGAGGCACCCTCCTATACAGGCCTCCAGGACCCCGTGCAAAATTCAGCGACGTTATCACTGACTTCATCACCCCACACGCTCTCCCCTCCGAGGAATACATCCTACTAGGAGACCTCAACTTTCACTTGGAAAAGAGCAACGACTGCAACACCACCTCCCTTCGGGACAATCTCACCAACCTGGGACTCAAACAACTTGTCTCGACGCCCACCCACATCGCAGGTCACACACTTGACCCCATCTTTACCTCCAGCAAACATGTCTCCTTCAGTCACACCACTACCCTCCAGTGGACGGACCACAGCTGCGTACACTTTTTCTACAATAAAACCACCACTCGCAACCAACCCCAACCTACTCTACGAAGAAACTGGAACAAAATCACCATCGACCAGATCTCCTCATCGCTTCTTCAAAACCTCCCTGCCCACTCCTCAAACCCCGACCAAGCAGCGATTAACCTCACCCAATGGCTATCCAACAGCGCCGACATCCTAGCACCGCCGAAAAAACATCAAATCAAACTTGGCAGCAAAAACGCCTCCTGGTTCAACGATGATCTTAAGAAATCGAAGAAACTATGCCACTCCCTCAAGAAGACCTGGAAAAAAGACCCAAACACCAGCACCAGGGACGCATTCAAAAACGCCACTCGCATACACCACCAACTGATCCGGACTGCCAAGAAAGCCGCATTCAAAAACCGACTAGACAACAACGCCCACAACAGCAAGGAATTATTCAACATCGTCAAAGAATTCACCAACCCATCAGCCAACTCCAACGACATCACCCCTTCCCAAGCCCTCTGCGACTCCCTAGCTTCCTTCTTCCACAACAAAATCGCAGACATCCATAACAGCTTCGACAACCGACCCGGAGACCAACCCACCCAACCCTCTACAGGACCTTCTCCCCCCTCGAACATCCTTAACGACTGGAACCCAATCTCTACCGAGGACACCATCCGCCTGATGAACTCCATTCTCTCAGGATCCCCCACAGACCCATGCCCTCACCACATCTTCAACAAAGCAGACTCCATCATAGCACCACACCTCCGAGATGTCATCAACTGCTCCCTCAACTCCGCCACCTTCCCGGAAAGCTGGAAACACGCCGAACTCAGCGCCCTTCTGAAAAAACCCACAGCCGAACTCAAAAACTACCGCCCCATCTCGCTCCTTCCATTCCCTGCCAAAGTCATCGAGAAAGCCGTCAATAACCAGCTCGCCGCCTTCCTCGAAAGCAACAAATCCCTCGACTCCTCACAGTCCGGCTTCCGAGCCAAACACAGCACTGAGACTGCCCTCATCGCAGCAACAGACGACATTCGAACTCTACTGGACAATGGAGACACAGTCGCCCTCATCCTCCTAGACCTTTCCGCAGCCTTTGACACAGTCTGCCATAGAACTGTTCTACAGCGCCTCAAAAACATCGGAATCCAAGGAAAAGCACTGGAATGGATCACCTCATTCCTCACCGGTAGAACCCAGAGAGTCCGCCTCCCACCATTCAAGTCTGAGGCCACTGAAGTCATCTGCGGCGTACCACAAGGCTCCTCACTCAGCCCCACCCTCTTCAACGTATACATGAGCCCCCTCGCGACCATCGCTCGCCAACACAACCTCAACATCATCTCCTACGCAGATGACACCCAACTGATCCTATCACTCACCAAAGACCCCAACACCACCAAAACCAACCTACATGAAGGTATGAAAGAAGTAGCAGAGTGGATGAAGCACAGCCGTCTGAAACTGAACTCAGACAAAACAGAAGTTCTTATCTTAGGCACCTCCCCCTCCGCCTGGGACGACTCTTGGTGGCCAGAGGCCCTTGGAAAAGCACCCATCCCAACGGACCACGCACGGAACCTGGGCATCATCCTGGACTCATCACTCTCTATGAACAGACAAGTCAACGCAGTCTCATCTTCATGTTTCAACATCCTCCGCATGCTCAAAAAAACATTTCGCTGGATCCCCACCGAAACCAGAAAAACAGTTACCCATGCACTGGTCACCAGTCGCCTGGAATACGGAAACACCCTATACGCCGGTATCACCGCAAAACTCCAGAAAAAACTCCAACGCATCCAGAACGCATCAGCCAGACTCATACTAGACATCCCGCGCAAAGACCATATCTCCAACCACTTGAAAAACCTCCACTGGCTCCCCGTCAACAAGAGGATTACTTTCCGCCTCCTAACCCACGCTCACAAAGCACTCTACGAACTTGGACCCGAATGCCTCAACAAACGACTTTCCTTCTACACCCCCCCTCGCCAGCTACGATCTTCCAACCAAGCCCTTGCTACCATTCCTCGCATCAATAAAACCACCATGGAAGGTAGATCCTTCTCCTACCTCGCAGCTAAAACATGGAACTCACTCCCCACTCACCTACGCCTCACTCAGAACCACCTAACATTCAGAAAGCAACTTAAAACCTGGATATTCGACAAGTAATTCCCATCCCTTCCTCAAGCGCCTTGAGACCCTCTGGGTATGTAGCGCGCTATATAAATTTCTGACTTGACTTGACTTCTCCCCTCTGACTTGCACCCTTCTCTTCTCTGCCTTGCACCCTTCTCCCCTCTGCCTTACACCCATTTCACCCTTTGCCTTGCACCCTTCTCTACCTTGCCCCCTTCTCCTCTCTGCCTTGCACCCTTCTATTCTCTGCCTGGCACCCTTCTCTCCTCTGCCTTGCACCCTTTTCCCCCTCTGCCTTGCACCCTTCTCTGCCTTGCACCCTTCTCTCCTCTGCCTTGCACCCTTCTCTACCTTGCACCCTTCTCCCCTCTGCCTTGCACCCTTCTGTACCCTGCAGCCTTCTCCTTTATGCTTTGTAGCCTTCTCCTCTCTGCCTTCCACCCTTCTTCTCTCTACCTTGCATCCTTCTCCCCTCTGCCTTGCACCCTTCTCCCCCTCCTCCTTGCACCCTTCTCCCCTCTGCCTTACACCCATTTCACCCTCCGCCTTGCACCCTTCTCTACCTTACACATTCTCCTCTCTGCCTTTGCACCGTTCTCCCCGCTGCCTTGCACCCTTCTCTCCTCTGCCTTGCACCCTTCTCCTCACTGCCTTGCACCCTTCTCCCTTCTGCCTTGAACCCGTCTCCTCTCTGCCTAGCACCCTTCTTCCCTCTGCCTTGCACCCTTCTCATCCTCTGCCTTGTACCCTTCTCTCCTCTGCCTTGCACCCTTCTCCCCCTCTGCCTTGCACCCTTCTCTACATTGCACCCTTCTCCTCTCTGCCTTGCACCCTTCTCCCCCTCCGCCTTGCACCCTTCTCTACTCTGCCTTGCACCCTTCTCCTCTCTGCCTTGCATCCTTCTCCTTTCTGCTTTGCACCCTTCTCTTCTCTGCCTTACACCCTTCTCCTCTCAACCTTGTGCCCTTCTCCTCTCTACCTTGCACCCTTCTCTCCTCTGCCTTGCACCCTTTTCCCCCTCTGCCTTGCACCCTTCTCTCCCTTGCACCCTTCTCTCCTCCGCCTTGCACCCTTCTCTACCTTGCACCATTCTCCCCTCTGCCTTGCACCCTTTTCTACCCTGCACCATTATCTCCTCTGCCTTGCATCCTTCTCCTCTCTGCCTGGTACCCTTCTCTCCTCTGCCTTGCACCCTTCTCCCCCTCTGCCTTGCACCCTTCTCTACATTGCACCCTTCTCCTCTCTGCCTTGCACCCTTCTCCCCCTCCGCCTTGCACCCTTCTCTACTCTGCCTTGCACCCTTCTCCTCTCTGCCTTGCACCCTTCTCCTTTCTGCTTTGCACCCTTCTCTTCTCTGCCTTACACCCTTCTCCTCTCAACCTTGTGCCCTTCTCCTCTCTACCTTGCACCCTTCTCTCCTCTGCCTTGCACCCTTTTCCCCCTCTGCCTTGCACCCTTCTCTCCCTTGCACCCTTCTCTCCTCCGCCTTGCACCCTTCTCTACCTTGCACCATTCTCCCCTCTGCCTTGCACCCTTCTCTACCCTGCAGCCTTCTCCTCTCTGCTTTGTACCCTTCTCCTCTCTGCCTTGCACTCTTCTCCTCTCTACCTAGCATCCTTCTCCCCTCTGCCTTGCACCCTTCTCCCCCTCCTCCTTGCACCCTTCTCTACCTTGCACCCTTCTCCCCTCCGCCTTGCACCCTTCTCTACCTTGCATCCTTCTCCCCTCCGCCTTGCACCCTTCTCTACCTTGCACCCTTCTCCTCCCTGCTTTGCACCCTTCTCCTCACTGCCTTGCACCATTCTCCCCTCCCCCTTGCACTCTTCTCCCGCTCCACCTTGCACCTTTCTCTACCTTGCACCCTTCTCCCCTCCACCTTGCACCCTTCTCTACCTTGCACCCTTCTCCCCTCCGCCTTGCACCCTTCTCCTCTCTGCTTTGCACCCTTCTCCTCTCTGCCTTGCACCCTTCTCCTCTCAACCTTGCACCCTTCTCCTCTCTACCTTGCACCCTTCTCCTCTCTACCTTGCACCCTTCTCCCCTCTGCCTTGCACCCTTCTCGGCCCCCCTTCCCCCCTGTGGACACCCACATGGTGCGTTCTAATAAGAGTGCCTACCTGAGGGCACCATTTTGCTGCCTCATCCCTTCTCATATGAGCTTTGCCCTGGAGAATGCTCTCTCTGGGGGCCCCCACTCCCACCCTTGTCAGGGTCCTGAGCAGTGCTCTGTGCTGCCTCCTGCTCTTGCTCTCTGAGACCCCCACCCTATTCTTGTCCCCGTCGCTTTTCTACCCAGCACCATTCTCTCCTCTGCCTTGCATCCTTCTCCTCTCTGCCTTGTACCCTTCTCTCCTCTGCCTTGCACCCTTCTCCCCCTCTGCCTTGCACCCTTCTCTACCTTGCACCCTTCTCCTCTCTGCCTTGCACCCTTCTCCCCCTCCGCCTTGCATCCTTCTCTCCTCTGCCTTGCACCCTTCTCCTCTCTGCCTTGCACCCTTCTCCCCCTCTGCCATGCACCCTTCTCTACCTTGCACCATTCTCCCCTCTGCCTTGCACCCTTCTCTACCCTGCAGCCTTCTCCTCTCTGCTTTGTACCCTTCTCCTCTCTGCCTTGCACCCTTCTCTTCTCTACCTTCCATCCTTCTCCCCTCTGCCTTGCACCCTTCTCCCCTCCACCTTGCACCCTTCTCTACCTTGCACCCTTCTCCCCTCCGCCTTGCACCCTTCTCTACCTTGCACCAATCTTCCCTCTGCCTTGCACCCTTCTCTACCCTGCACCCTTCTCCTCTCTGCTTTGCACCCTTCTTCTCTCTGCCTTGCACCCTTCTTGCCTCTACCTTGCACCCTCCTCCCCTCTGCAGTGCACCCTTCTCCCCCTCCACCTTGCACCCTTCTCTACCTTGCACCCTTCTCCCCTCTGCCTTGCACCCTTCTCTACCTTGCACCCTTCTCCCCTCCGCCTTGTACCCTTCTCAACCTTGCACCCTTCTCCTCCCTGCTTTGCACCCTTCTCCTCACTGCATTGCACCATTCTCCCCTCCCCCTTGCACCCTTCTCCTGCTCCACCGTGCACCCTTCTCTACCTTGCACCCTTCTCCCCTCCGCCTTGCACCCTTCTCTACCTTGCACCCTTCTCCCCTCTGCCTTGCACCCTTCTCCTTTCTGCTTTGCACCCTTCTCTTCTCTGCCTTGCACCCTTCTCCTCTCAACCTTGCGCCCTTCTCCTCTCTACCTTGCACCCTTCTCCTCTCTACCTTGCACCCTTCTCCCCTCTGCCTTGCACCCTTCTCTGCCCCCCTTCCCCACCTGTGGACACCCACATGGTGCGTTCTAATAAGAGTGCTTACCTGAGGGCACCATTTTGCTGCCTCATCCCTTCTCATATGAGCTTTGCCCTGGAGAATGCTCTCTCTGGGGGCCCCCACTCCCACCCTTGTCACGGTCCTGAGCAGTGCTCTGTGCTGCCTCCTGCTCTTGCTCTCTGAGGGTCTCACCCTATCCTTGTCCCCGTCTCTTCTCTTCTCTAGTGGGGTGGGCTTTGCTTATGGAGAGGAGAGAGTGGCCCCGGGCTCTGTGCTGCCTCAGAGGAGCAGTGGGGACTGCTGTCTCTTGGGCCCCCACCCCCACCCTTGTCCCGGGCCTGGCTCTGACTGTGACTGAAGGGAAACAATGTTGATACTTTGTTTTTCTTCAGTAAGAGGGAGGGGGTGAGGGGTTTAGAGCAGGCTGCACCTGCTTCAGACACAGACAGAGAGAGGGTTGCTTTAGCGCAAGCCTCTCTCACAGCTCTCAGAAGAGCTGAGAGGTCCGGGGCCCCTTTCATTAACTGAAGAGAGTGGGGCCCACCCGCACTGCGGGGGCGTTTGTTACGCTCCTGAACGAGTCTTAAAGGCCGTCAAGAAGGATTTCTAAAAAGAAACCATAAACATGCCAGCTGGAATCGCACATTCGATGCCATATTAACTCTTTTTTAGAGTGAGCATAATGTTTGCATCTATCGGTTAATGCAAAGAATTATCCTCAGCTAGTTTGAAAGTAAGACTAGACAGACTGTGGAGTAAGATTTCAAACCGGTCATTTGAAGGAATTATTTAGAATCAAGGTTATTGTATCCAGATCAAGGCTTTCGCCTGTCTTGCAGTGTTAGCAGTCAGACGATGCGTCGACCCCAGAACTCGGTGGATTTGGTAGAATCTCAGGCTGATTTGCACATTTATGTGTAGTACATCTAAATAATGATATTTAGTGCTGTAAAAGAATACTTGCTTTTTACATCAGTTGTGCTTTATTTCCTCACAGCTAAACGTCTGAATGACACGATTTTTAAGAGAATCTTCACATTCTGTGGAGCGATTCAACATTTTCGAGTTGTTGAATTGGCCCATTACCTTTGTCAACTCAATCACACGGATCAATATATGTTCGGAATAATGGAGTCTTTATTTCTGTGGGAAAGCACGGCCCCTTACATGCAACTTGAATTAAACTGACTTAAAAATGTAAGGGGCTCAATTATGAGCCCCTGTGTCCCTTTTGCGCCACTGGTGCATCACTTTTTTTGATGCACCAGTGGCTTAAACAATGCACCATGTTGCCCCATATTTACGAAGGGACGCATCTAGGTAGATGTGTCACTTCGTAAACCCCTGCACTACATTATACCTGCGCCAGGTATAATGTATGCAGGGTAAGCATACCCCCACAAGAAAGGGTCGTAGGAGTGGTGCAGCAAAATCTATGAGATTTTGCTGCGCCACTTCTCGGATGCCAATGCGTCAAAATCTTACGCCTGCCTCATGCCTCATGCTCGAAAAGCTGAAACATGTTGACCAAATTTGACCAACTTTACATAGGACTAAGGGTTTTCTAATAGAGAAACCCATTTATAAGTCCCACTGCCACTTGTTTTTACTAATGCGGTTTGGACTATTAATAAAGTAGTTGGCAGTCACAACTACGCATTTTTTAAAGAATTTTTTGCACACACTTAGCACAATTGGGTTTTTTCACTATAACAACACACAAAAGAACCAGCTCCGCTGTAAACAGGCGGGGAAGCACACTGGGAGGACATTCAGTCCTTCCAGTGGGAACCCAGTGATGAAGCATGTCACCACTAGGCTGGTGAGTGAGGGTTCTTTTTATAATTAACTTTTGTGTTATTCTTTTCACCAGGTTCAACTTTTTCCTTTTTCCCTTCCCTGGAGAATTCCTCTTGAGGTGTTTGTTACCGATCACTCTTCTGTTGTTGATTAATAGCTGAAATTAGGGGTAAGAGAGTGATTATTCACACCCTGCCTCTCTCTTTGTTTGAAGTAGACTTATTTTGTTATACATTGTCTTACAATCGAAAGGCAGAAATGCATAGAAAGTCAATAGGTAACAACAGTTGCTACACAATTCTGTGTTCCCCTAAGTCTCCCGATACAAATGGTACTTCACTTGTGGGTAGACCTACTGTCCACGACAAGAAACAGCCTAAACCACAACATGGACACACCACATTTTTACAGTGAAAACAGAACCTTTTTGGCAAAGTGCCTAGCTGTGGATTTTAAACCTTAGCTCAGCCGGCACCCAGGGAAACCTAGCAAACCTATACTTTATTGAAAACTAGACACAGAGGGGAATACAGGAGGAGGTGACTTGTGTGACTCCTACCGGATTATGTTACCCAGAATCCATTGCTAACCTCAAACTTTGTCAAAAACACATTTTCCTCACATTTCTGTGATGAGAATTTCTGGAATCTGCCTGGATCCACAAACGTCCATGCACCCTGTATTTCCCAAAGTCTTCCAATAAAAATGGCACCTCAATTGTGTTGGTAGACCTAGTGCCTGCCACAAGAAATTGGCCAAAACGCAACGTGGACAAACCACATTTTTCCAGTGAAGACATACACTTTTTTTGCAAAGTGCATATCTGTGTATAAGGAACCCTAGCTCAGCCGGCGCCCAGGGACATTTAAGAAAAGTAGACACCCAGGCGAATCCAGGAGGGGGTGACTTCTGTGGTTCTCAACAGGGTCCATTACCCAGAACCCCTTGTAAACGTAATTAAAAAAAACATATTTTCCTCACATTTCTGCGGTGGAGAGTTCTGGAAACTGTGTGGATACACAAACTTCCACTCAGCCCACATTCTCCAAAGTCTCCAGGTAAAAATGGTACCTCACTTTTGTGGGTAGGTCAAGTGCCTGTGACTGGCAAGAGCCCAAAACATATTGTTTTTTTATTTTATTTTTTTATTTTGAACCAAGTCATAGCAGGAGTCAGACAAAAGAAAGAACATATCAGAGAAAAAACATACAGTACAGATAGTTCAAACCTAACTAGAGACTGTATATAACAAATAATAAAGATGAACAAAATAGAAATAAATAAAGAGGCGGGCCGGAGAGGAAGCTATAACACTGGTTGCACAGACACATAATACAAAGTAGTCATAGTTTCAACAAAACTTATTATTATAACAGTTTAGTTGTTCAACAGTGACTAATAACACAAGGGGTTGGGTTGATACCAGCCTTCCAGTTGGTAACAGGGAGCCAAATTGCCTCACCCAGTTTCTTTGCTTTGTATCCCCTTGTGGCGTATATGGCAGTTTCGTAGCTAAACACAGCTAAAAAGCGCGCTAGCCACATCTGGAAGCTAGGTGGCTCTGACTCTTTCCATCGTGCAGACAAAATGATTCTTAAGACCGCTGTGCCTATAAATAAGACTCTTTCTTCACTTCTTGTTAAACTTAAAGAGTTATCGTATCCCAGTACAAAGAGTGTTTCTGAATCAGGAAGTTTATGCCCGAACAACTCTTCCCAGTAATTTGAAATCATACTCTTAATTAAGGCAAGTGCGGAGCAATTACTAAACATATGTATTAACGTTGCCGGTCCCTGTGAGCATCTAGGACAGAGATCGTTCTCGCTTTTACCCCATACGTATAATTTGGCCGGTGTAAAGTAGAGACTAAATATAGTTTTAAAAAGCTGTGCTTTGAGGTTACTAGACATAAGAAGATGGTGACTCAATTCCAAAACTCTGTGAATATCGACATTAGGATTGCTTAATTTGGCCGCCCACTTAGCTTCAGTTTTTCAAGATCGTCTTGAATTCTAGTTAAGAGAATATCATAAAGTGTTCCAATTCTAGTATTTATTCTATTCATTAATGGAGTGGTGTGGATCACTGGTTAGAGGTGGCAGACCCGGAAGCAGAGAACGGCCCAGGACCAGGGTTAAATTCCCGACGCGGCAGGGTCGTGGACCAGGGTCAACGGACTCGATAATTCTCGCCTCGGTGCCTACTCTAACCAGGGATCACACTCGGCAACTCTGGGCATTAAGCTTGCCTAATCTCTACAACGGCCCCACACAGACGCTGGGGATGCCTGGTTTCACCTTGGAGAATACCCAG